>NC_060173.1:88230104-88255104 GCF_021184085.1 Oncorhynchus gorbuscha
GGATATCAGGACAGTGATCATTCACCTCGGATTAGACTAAGATTTTTTCTACAACAAGGAGGACGCACGAGACATTCTCCAAACACCCCACAGGGCCGACATCCCCGTTATTTGCAAGAGGAAGCGACGCAGGTACAGAGGACAAAGAGCCGGATGCCTTGTCAGGACCCAGAGAAGGCGAGTGGGAAAGCTGCCGTTACCGTCAATACTACTCGCCAACATACAACCATTGGACAAAAAATGTAATGAGGTACGATCACGAACATCCTACCAACGGGACATCGAAAACTGTAATATCCTATGTTTCACAGAATCGTGGCTGAATGATGACATGGATATTCAGCTAGCGGGATATATGCTGCACCGGCAAGATAGAACAGCACACTCTGGTAAGACGAGGGGAGGCGGTCTGTGCATATTTGTAAACAGCTGGTGCACGAAATCTAAGGAAGTCTCTAGATTTTGCTCACCTGAAGTAGAGTATATTGTGATCAAATCAAAATCAAATCAAATGTATTTATATAGCCCTTCGTACATCAGCTGATATCTCAAAGTGCTGTACAGAAACCCAGCCTAAAACCCCAAACAGCAAGCAATGCAGGTGTAGAAGCACGGTGGCTAGGAAAAACTCCCTAGAAAGGCCAAAACCTAGGAAGAAACCTAGAGAGGAACCAGGCTATGTGGGGTGGCCAGTCCTCTTCTGGCTGTGCCGGGTGGAGATTATAACAGAAAATGGCCAAGATGTTCAAATGTTCATAAATGACCAGCATGGTCGAATAATAATAAGGCAGAACAGTTGAAACTGGAGCAGCAGCACAGTCAGGTGGACTGGGGACAGCAAGGAGTCATCCGGCACGGTCCTAGGGCTCAGGTCCTCCGAGAGAGAGAAAGAAAGAGAGAATTAAAGAGAGCATATGTGGGGTGGCCAGTCCTCTTCTGGCTGTGCCGGGTGGAGATTATAACAGAACATGGCCAAGATGTTCAAATGTTCATAAATGACAAGCATGGTCAAATAATAGTAAGGCAGAACAGTTGAAACTGGAGCAGCAGCATGGCCAGGTGGACTGGGGACAGCAAGGAGTCATCATGTCAGGTAGTCCTGGGACATGGTCCTAGGGCTCAGGTAAGTTGAAACTGGAGCAGCAGCATGGCCAGGTGGACTGGGGACAGCAAGGAGTCATCATGTCAGTGATAAATTGCAGGCCACACTACTTAGCTAAAGAGTTTTCAGCTATACTTTTCAGGGCTGTTTATTTACCACCACAGACAGATGCTGGCACTAAGACCACACTAAGTCAGCTGTATAAGGATATTAGCAAACAAGAAACCACTCACCCAGAGGCGATGCTCCTAGTGGCAGGAGACTTTAATGCAAGGAAACTTAAATCAGTTCTACCACATTTCTATCAGAGGGAGAAAAAAATTCTAGATGCCCTGTACTCCTCACACAAAGATACATACAAAGCTCTCCCTCGCCTTCCATTTGGTAAATCCGACCACAACTATATCCTCCTGATTCCTGCTTACAAGCGAGACTTTAGGCAAGAAGCACCAGTGACTCGGTCTATAAAAAAGTGGTCAGATGAAGCAGATACTAAACTAAAGGACTGTTTTGCTATCACAGACTGGAACATATTCCGAGATTCTTTTGATGGCATTCAGGAGTACACCACATCAGTCACTGGCTTTATCAATAAGTGCATCGAGGACATTGTCCCCACAGTGACTCTACGTACATACCCCAACCAGAAGCCATGGATTACAGGCAACATTCGCACTGAGCTAAAGGGTAGAGGTGCCACTTTCATGGTGTGGAACTCTAACCCGGAATCTTACAAGAAATCTTGCTATGCCCTGCGACGAACCATCAAACAGGCAAAGCGTCAATACAGGGCTAAGATTGAATCATACTACACCGGCTCCGAAGCTTGTCTTATGTGGCAGTGCTTGCAAACTATTACAGACTACAAAGGGAAGCACAGCCACGGGCTGCCCAGTGACTCGAGCCTACCAGAGGAGCTAGATCCCTTTATACTCGCTTCGAGGCAAGCAACACTGAGGTATGCATGAGAGCATCAGCTGTTCCGGATGACTGTGTGATCACCCTCTCCGTAGCCAACGTAAGTAAGAACTTTAAACAGGTCAACATACACAAGGCTGCGGGGCCAGATGGATTACCAGGACGTGCGCTCCGGGCATGTGCTGACCAACTGGCAGGTGTCTTCACTGACATTTTCAACATGTCCCTGATTGAGTCTGTAATACCTACATGTTTCAAGCAGACCACCATAGTCCCTGTGCCCAGGAACACAAAGGCAACCTGCCTAAATGACTGACATCACACCATTATCCCAGAAATCCTAGACCCACTCCAATTTGCATACCGCCCAAACAGATCCACAGATGATGCAATCTCTATTGCACTCCACATTGCCCTTTCCCACCTGGACTAAAGGAGCACTTATGTGAGAATGTTATTCATTGACTACAGCTCAGTGTTCAACACCATAGTACCCTCAAAGCTCGTCACTAAGCTAAGGATCCTGGTACTAAACAC
Organism: Oncorhynchus gorbuscha; assembly: GCF_021184085.1. Classification (NCBI taxonomy): domain Eukaryota; kingdom Metazoa; phylum Chordata; class Actinopteri; order Salmoniformes; family Salmonidae; genus Oncorhynchus; species Oncorhynchus gorbuscha. The sequence goes on from NC_060173.1 coordinate 88,232,662, forward strand.
CTCCCTCTGCAACTGGATCCTGGACTTACTGACGGGCCGCCCCCAGGTGGTGAGGGTAGGTAGCAACACATCTGCCACACTGATCCTCAAAACTGGAGCTCCCCAGGTGTGCGTGCTCAGTCCCATTCTGTACTCCCTGTTCACCCACGACTGCATGGCCAGGCACGACTCCAACACCATCATTAAGTTTTCAGACGACACAACAGTGGTAGGCCTGATCACCGACAATACTGAGACAGCTTATAGGGAGGAGGTCAGAGACCTGGCCGGGTGGTGCCAGAATAACAACATCTGCCTCAACGTAACCAAGACTAAGGAGATGATTGTAGATGACAGGAAAAGGAGGACCGAGCACGCCCCATTCTCATCGACAGGGCTGTAGTGGAGCAGGTTGAGAGCTTCAAGTTTCTTGGTGTCCACATCAACAACAAACTAGAATGTTCCAAACACACCAAGACAGCCGTGAAGAGGGCACAAGCCTATTCCCTCTCAGGAAACTAAAAAGATTTGGCATGGGTCCTGAGATCCTCAAAAGGTTATACAGCAACATCGAGAGCATCCTGACTGGTTGCATCACTGCCTCGTACGGCAATTGCTCGGCCTCGGACCGCAAGACACTACAGAGAGTAGTGCGTACGGCCCAGTACATCACTGGGGCTAAGCTGCCAGCCATCCAGGACCTCTACACCAGGCAATATCAGAGGAAGGCCCTAAAAATTGTCAAAGACCCCAGCCACCCCAGTCAAAGACTGTTCTCTCTACTACCGCATGGCAAGCGGTACTGGAGTGCCAAGTCTAGGACAAAAAGACTTCTCAACAGTTTTTACCCCCAAGCCATAAGACTCCTGAACAGGTAATCAAATGGCTACCCGGACTATTTGCATTGTGTGCCCACCCAATCCCTCTTTTACGCTGCTGCTACTCTCTGTTTATCATATATGCATAGTCACTTTAACTATATATTCATGTACATACTACCTCAATTAGGCTGACCAACCAGTGATTACGCACATTGGCTAACTGGGCTATCTGCATTGTGTCCCACCACCCGCCAACCGCCAATCCCTCTTTTACGCTGCTGCTACACTCTGTTCATCATATATGCATAGTCACTTTAACCATATCTACATGTACATACTACCTCAATCAGCCTGACTAACCGGTGTCTGTATGTAGCCTCGCTACTTTTATAGCCTCGCTACTGTATATAGCCTGTCTTTTTACTGTTGTTTTATTTCTTTACTTACCTATTGTTCACCTAATAACTTTTCAGAATGAGAACACAATGTACTGGAAAAGTAGAGAAGGAGAGGAATCTCTCTCTCTTCCCTTACAGAAAAAACACATTGATTTTTACATGTGATCTTATGTGAAGTTAATGTGATAAAATGTAAAAGCAACATGTAATATGATCTCATGTGAAATAAATGTGACAACATGGGATACAACATTCAAACATGTGATAGCATGACACTACAAGGTTTCAAACTGAAAGTTTTTCACGTGAGGTGAAAACATGAACAACTGATCTCACGTCTCTTTTTTTTATTTACATATGAACATTTCAGCTATTTGGGGGTTTTAAAGTAAGTGGTACTCTGTTCAGCTAAAATAGTGTACAAAATTACATTTGACATTTTTCTACATGACCCCACCTGAGATTTGAACTCACAATCTTAGAATTGGGGTAAATGCTGGTGCTAATCCAGGCACTTGTCATCTCCCGTCTGGATTACTGCAACTCGCTGTTGGCTGGGCTCCCTGCCTGTGCCATTAAACCCCTTCAACTCATCCAGAACGCCGCAGCCCGTCTGGTGTTCAACCTTCCCAAGTTCTCTCACGTCACCCTGCTCCTCCGTTCTCTCCACTGGCTTCCAGTTGAAGCTCGCATCCGCTACAAGACCATGGTGCTTGCCTACGGAGCTGTGAGGGGAACGGCACCTCAGTACCTCCAGGCTCTGATCAGGCCCTACACCCAAACAAGGGCACTGCGTTCATCCACCTCTGGCCTGCTCGCCTCCCTACCACTGAGGAAGTACAGCTCCCGCTCAGCCCAGTCAAAACTGTTCGCTGCTCTGGCCCCCCAATGGTGGAACAAACTCCCTCACGACGCCAGGACAGCGGAGTCAATCACCACCTTCCGGAGACACCTGAAACCCCACCTCTTTAAGGAATACCTAGGATAGGATAAGTAATCCCTCTCACCCCCCCTTTAAGATTTAGATGCACTATTGTAAAGTGACTGTTCCACTCGATGTCATAAGGTGAATGCACCAATTTGTAAGTCGCTCTGGATAAGAGCGTCTGCTAAATGACTTAAATGTAAATGTAAATGTAATGTTTCTGCTGCGCTGCAAAGTCTGTAGCATTCCTATACACATTCATTACCTATAATTAATCTCTTCACTTAGCAAAAGACTGCCACTTGCACTTCTATTTTAGTTAGCAGTTTATCTGACCATTCTCTCATCATTGATTTAATTTACTTGTTTCAGCAATTTGATGGGTTTCTGTATACTCTAATGTTGGTGGGGCATATTTTTCTATGATAAATATCATCGTTTTTCTTGTGTGTATTTTTAGTGTAGGAATAAAGGTGACCTCAGTTATTGAGACAGACCGGTGGCTTAGCAGGAAGATTGAAATGTTGTGAACCAAGAGATTGTGAGTCCAAATCCCAGGTGAGGAGGACATAATAAATACTGTATAAATGAACATACACAATCATGTAAGTTGAAAGCATTGTTTTGCATGTATCGCAGTGGTCAACAACATTTTCTGAGTCAAGATCAATTTCTAAGTCAAAAATCAAGCCGAGATCTACCGCTCAGATTTATTTTAATATGACTTTAAAAAACTGAAGCCTATGCAATGTTAACTATATAAAAACAGTTCTGTGACAATGAGGTTTGTACTGGAGACTATTGGCCCAATGCATTATCACTTGGCTATAAAGGGATATGCTTGAATTGGCCTTCCGATGTTGTTCCTCTCAGACACCATTTAGAAATACAATTTAAAAATGTAGGTATACAGTGCATTCGGAAATAATTCAGACCCTTTCTGTTTTTCCACATTTTGTTACGTTACAGCCTTATTCTAAAATTGATTCAATTATTTATTTTCCACATCAATCTGCACACAATAGCCCATAATGTATCCTGATGCCTAGTCACTTTACCCTGCCTTCATGTACATATCTACCTCATATACTTTATATACCTCATATACTTCATACCTCTGCACATTGATTTGGTACTGGTACTCCTATACAGCTCCATTCTTGTGTATTTTATTTATTCCTCATGTTACTATTTTATTTGTGTTTTTATTTTTAAACTCTGCATGGTTGAGAAGGGCTCGTAAGCAAGCCTTTTGCGGTAGATTTGAATTTGATGTGAAACTTCATGTGAAATATAATCACATGTGACGTGTTCCAAAAACACATGGTTTCACATGATTTCAAATGTGGAAATCTCAAATGTAACAATTTCTCCTCTCTCTCTCTCTCTCTCTCTCTTTTTACACACACTCAAAAGATTGTACCCACGAACACACACCGGCCCTGTGGTGTGAGAAAGGAACTAATAGCTTCTTAAAAGATTAAATCCAAACTAATTTGCCCCGTGCTGCTCCCCCCTGGTGCTACAGCTATAGAGCTATGAGACAGCCATGACGAGGAACCCATACTAATGACAAGTCAGTTGTGTCTTTCTGCCTTCCCAGTATTTCTACCGGTGATGTTTTTATAACTCCATCCGTTGAGTGACAGCAACTGATACCGATATATCCCTACTTTTCCCTTACATGACTGCAAACCTTTTTGACATGTATACTCCCTTACATATTTACTTGGACAGTGGAGCTAAAACTTTTCATTTGGCTCTATACGCCTCAGTTTTGGATTTGAGATCAGATGTATCATATGTCACTTTTTATTTAATGGGATTTTCGTACATATCTGTTTTACGTACACTTTATGTATCTAGTCCCCCCCCCCCCATTCTAAGGTGTCATAAGTATTTTGACTAATTCAATTATATGGGTATTAAAGTAGTCAAAAGTTTAGTATTTGTCCCATATTCCAAGCACGCAATGACTGCATTAATGGATATTCCAACCCTGAGCCCCAGCCTGCTCTGCTCCTGCTGATGAAAACCTTTTTTGTGTGCTGCCTAACCAATGGCTGTGCTGTGTAGGCCTACAGTGGCAGTCCAAGAGGAGATTCAAATGCAACACAAAAAATGTATGCACTATCTTGTGCCTGGACTAGCCTAAAGCGAGAACATGAGGAGGACCCGAGGTACACTTTGATAGCTTGCTGCTACTATAATAGATTTGATTTAAAACAATATGTTTCTAGCCCATGATGTATTTATCAGAGTTATTGACCTCATAATAAGTCAGACTCAAGTAACTTGCATTGTGGTGCGGAAACTTGAAGCAGCAGTCGTGGCATAATCGTGCTTCTACACAGGCATTGCTTGCTGTTTGGGGTTTTAGGCTGGGTTTCTGTACAGCACTTTGAGATATCAGCTGATGTACGAAGGGCTATATAAATAAATGTGATTTGATTTGATAATCAATCAGATATGGACAGCTCATGCTACTGAATGTAGACAAATTCACGTAGGCATAATTAATTTAAACCGCCTTCATTAGACTTTATTAACAAGAGGGCTTTGTGTTGGAGGTAGGCCTGTTTGACAGACAAAATTAGGCTATTGGCTGCTACTGTATATCCATAGATTTGTAGGTCAATTCCTCCACCCACCATGCAGTCTTTAAATATCTATCTCTGTGTCAGTGAGGGGCTGTTAAGTTCAAACCAAGGCTCAAATTGAGGGGGTATGAAGGAATGCCGTAGGCCTACCTTTTATTAAAGAAAATGGCAAAAAGCACAGGCCTACCCCTTGCTATTCTATAGAAAATAAAGGGATCAGATTATATACAGTGTTGCTGGCCCATGTTGACTCCAATGCCTCCCACAGCCGTGTTAAGTTGGCTGGAAGTCTTTTGGGCAGTGGACCATTCTTGATACACATAGGAAACTGTTGTGTGAAAAACCAGCAGCTTTGTAGTTCTTGTCACAAACTGGTGCACCTGGTACCTACTACCATACCCCATTCAAAGGCACTTAAATATTTTGTCTTGCCCAGTCACCCTCTGAATGGCACACATACACAATCCATGTCTCAAGCCTTAAAAATCATTTTAATCTGTCTCCTCCCCATTATCTACACTAATTGAAGTTAGTTTAACAAGTGATATCAATAAGGGATCACAGCTTTCATTTGGATTCACCTGGTCAGTCTATGGAAAGAGCAGCTGTCCTTAATGTTTTGTATACTCAGTATATAACAGTGCTTTGGTCCATGATCCTTTATGCTAGAAACCCGCTTTAAAGTACCTAGGAAAGATGTGTCTCTGATGCATATGGGGATATCATTGTGTAGTTTTTTTGACATTCAGTGGCTGAGCTAATAGCAGAGTAGACAAAAAATAGACTTTGTTAGAGAAGTAATCTAATTCTGTCACTATCAATTGATTAAGCTATTCACTTTCTGTACAATAGAAGATGTTTAAACGCATTAAACGCAGACAGCTTTTAGGGAAACACTTGTGACCTTCTCTCCTTGGGGTAAACCACGGAAGAAAAGTAGCCAGCAGTTAAAGCTTACAGTTTTCTGCGTTGGTAGAACTACTCTGTCTGGGATGGAAAGGTAGGCCTACTCTGTCTGGAGTGGAAAGGTAGGCCTACTCTGTCTGGGGTGGAAAGGTAGGCCTACTCTGTCTGGGGTGGAAAGTAGGCCTAATCTGTCTGGGGTGGAAAGGTAGGCCTAATCTGTCTGAAGTGGAAAGGTAGGCCTACTCTGTCTGGAGTGGAAAGTAGGCCTAATCTGTCTGGGGTGGAAAGGTAGGCCTACTCTGTCTGGAGTGGAAAGGTAGGCCTATTCTGTCTGGGGTGGAAAGGTAGGCCTAATCTGTCTGGGGTGTAAAGGTAGGCCTACTCTGTCTGGAGTGGAAAGGTAGGCCTATTCTGTCTGGGGGGGAAAGGTAGGCCTACTTTGTCTGGGGTGGAAAGGTAGGCCTAATCTGTCTGGAGTGGAAATGTAGGCCTACTCTGTATGGAGTGGAAAGGTAGGCCTACTCTGTCTGGAGTGGAAAGGTAGGCCTACTCTGTCTGGGGTGGAAAGTAGGCCTAATCTGTCTGGGGTGGAAAGGTAGGCCTATTCTGTCTGTGGTGGAAAGGTAGGCCTATTCTGTCTGGAGTGGAAAGGTAGGCCTTCTCTGTCTAGAGTGGAAAGGTAAGCCTACTCTGTCTGGAGTGGAAAGGTAGGCCTACTCTGTCTGTGGTGGAAATGTAGGCCTTCTCTGTCTGGAGTGGAAAGGTAGGCCTACTCTGTCTGGGGTGGAAAGGTAGGCCTTCTCTGTCTGGAGTGGAAAGGTGCCTACTCTGTCTGGGGTGGAAAGGTAGGCCTACTCTGTCTGTGGTGGAAAGGTAGGCCTTCTCTGTCTGGAGTGGAAAGGTAGGCCTACTCTGTCTGGGGTGGAAAGGTAGGCCTACTCTGTCTGGAGTGGAAAGGTAGGCCTATTCTGTCTGTGGTGGAAATGTAGGCCTTCTCTGTCTGGAGTGGAAAGGTAGGTCTACTCTGTCTGGCGTGGAAAGGTAGGCCTTCTCTGTCTGGAGTGGAAAGGTAGGTCTACTCTGTCTGGCGTGGAAAGGTAGGCCTAATCTGTCTGGAGTGGAAAGGTAGGCCTAATCTGTCTGGAGTGGAAAGGTAGGTCTACTCTGTCTGGAGTGGAAAGGTAGGTCTACTCTGTCTGGAGTGGAAAGGTAGGCCAACTCTGTCTGGAGTGGAAAGGTAGCCCTACTCTGTCTGGAGTGGAAAGGTAGGCCTACTCTGTCTGGAGTGGAAAGGTAGGCCTACTCTGTCTGTGGTGGAAAGGTAAGCCTACTCTGTCTGGAGTGGAAAGGTAGGCCTACTCTGTCTGTGGTGGAAATGTAGGCCTTCTCTGTCTGGAGTGGAAAGGTAAGCCTTCTCTGTCTGGAGTGGAAAGGTAGGTCTACTCTGTCTGTGGTGGAAATGTAGGCCTTCTCTGTCTGGAGTGGAAAGGTAGGCCTACTCTGTCTGGGGTGGAAAGGTAGGCCTATTCTGTCTGGGGTGGAAAGGTAGGCCCATTCTGTCTGGGGTGGAAAGGTAGGCCTAACTTTTGAAAGTACCATGCTCAGTTCCCTATGACTTCTCCGATATATTTTTTTGCAAACAGGAACAGTTTCATTGTAAACAAGACACAGTGATTTGGCATTGGAGAATATGATAAGATGAGCACATAGGCCTATCTTTGTGTCCACTCAGCCTGTAATTTATTTTCTTTTATGATTTTTACCCCCTTTTTCTCCCCAATTTCGTAGTATCCAATTGTTAGTAGTTACTGTCTTGTCTCATCGCTACAACTCCCGTACGAGCTCGGGAAAGGCGAAGGTCGAGAACCGTGCGTCCTCCGAAACACAACCTAACAAAGCTGCTTCTTAACACAGCGCGCATCCAACCCTTAACACAGCGCGCATCCAACCCTTAACACAGCGCGCATCCAACCCTTAACACAGCGCGCATCCAAATTAGCATATCTAAGGCTCTGGTCTGTCCAAGAACGAGGGTAAACGGTAGATATGTTTTCTGGTATTTTTTTTTTCAAGCGTTCATGGAGAGTTTAGTTAAAATATACAGTACCAGTCAAAAGTTTGGACACACCTACTCATTCAAGGGTTTTTCTTGAAGCTGGTTGAGAGAATGCCAAGAGTGTGCAAACCTGTCATCAAGGTAAAGGGTGGCTACTATCAAGAATCTCAAATATAAAATATATTTTGATTTGTTTAAACCGTTTTCGGTTACTAGATGATTCCATATGTGTTATTTCATAGTTTTGATGTCTTCGCTATTATTATACACTGTCGGAAATAGTCAAGTACAAAGTAAAACCCTGGAATGAGTAGGTGTGTCCAAACTTTTGACTGGTACTGTATATTTGCTGAAAGGAGGGCCATCCATTTTAATTTCGGAGAGGTCCGATTTTCTCCAGGTAACCCTAATTATAAATAACGTTTTAACCCTAATTATAAATAACGTTCACTCCCTCTTAAGTGAACTTCTCAAAATACTTATGACACCTTCAAATGGGGAACTAGATACATAATATGCTTCATTTCTAAAGGGCAAAACAAATATGTCTGAAAATACTCAAAAATAAAAGGTGACATTCTGTACAGTTGTCTCATATGAAACATTTTTTAAGTTTTAGCTTAACTGTCCAAATAAATACGTAGGGGAGTGCTGTAGGATCATGTCACTCATCTCTCTCTCTTTCTCTCCTTGGCCTTACTCGAACTCAATACGCTCATTGAGTTTCTGTACCATACATTGGGATTGATAGGTTTGTGAGGGCAATTTTTTGAGGGTTTGTCGGTAGTCAAGTGCAACTAATAAAATGGGTAATATTTCTGTTGTTTTGACAGGTAGCTAGTGTGTCTGTGTGCATTCCTGCATGTGCATGCGTCTGTGCTAGTGTGCGCCTGTACCAACCTGCAATGAAATATAGAGAATCTACAGAACAACTGAGTTTGCCTACAAAAGTTTGGATGTCAAATATTTGGATGGAGGGAGAAGCCCTCGTGCTGAAACTTATAATAATAACACAATTAACTTGCAGCTTTATTGAGCTCCGTTGAGCAAACACTCACACTGCAAATACCAATAACCCCCAGTCTGAATAAATACCAGGAGATTGTTTGCCAAACGATATTTGATGGATTTTGCCAGAAATTGTGATTAATAAGGAAGATTATGAGGCTATTCTCTGTCTTGGTGGATGTTGTACTGGGGGCTGGGGGAGGGGGTTGTGTTGCCAAGGTATTATCATCCTTATTTGCATATGTCACTCAGGATGTTATTTCGTGAGCTATGGGAAGCTGAAATACCAATACCACGGCTGCACCTCTCTGTGTGTTCTTTCATATTTGAAGGTTAATGTGAGAAATTGAAACAGTGTGCTTTGAGGATGTGCCCATATTGGATGCAGAAGGAATGGATGAGGAAATTGAATAGATTAAAACTTAAGAAACCATACTGAAACTCTATGGAATATAGTTTTGAAACAGTGCCCAGTTGGAACACTGGTCTTGTTAATTTCAACACCAACTGCATTTACAGCACATCAGACACCTTCACTTTTTGTTACACTACAGCCTTATTCTAAAATGTATCAAATATGTTTTTTTTCCTAATCAGTCTACACACAATACCCCATAATGACAAAGCGAAAACAGTTTTTTTTTGCTAATATATTTAAAAAATAAAAAACAGTATTCAGACCCTTTGCTATGATACTCAAAATTGAACTCAGGTGCATTCTGTTTCCATTGACTATCCTTCAGATGTTTCTACAACTTGATTGTAGTCCACCTGAGGTAAATTCAATTTTTTGGACATGATTTGGAAAGGCACACACCTGTCTATATAGGGTCCAACAGTTGACAGTGTCTTGAGGTCGAAGGTATACCCAAAGGCACTGTATGTACATGAAGGTAGGGATAGAGTGACTACGCATAGATAATAAACAGAGAGTAGCAGCAGCGTATGTGAAGAGTGTGAAGGGATGTGAATGTGTGTGTGTGTGTGTGTGTCAGTGGAAGCACCTCAGAGGAGGAAGGGGAGGAACATCCTCCTCAGTGAATTTCATAAAAATAAATATAATGAAACATTAAAAAGACATTAAACCTTAAACCTTTTTAGATAAAACTCTGCTAAACATAAGAATGTCGCCAAATAATTGATTAAAACAGACTGTTTTGCAATGAAGGTCTACAGTAGCCTCAGCAGCACTCTGTAGGGTCGCACCGTGGTTTAGCTAGAGGACAGCTAGCTTCTGTCCTCCTCTTTTTACATTGACTTCAATACAAAACCTAGGAAGCTCATGGTTCTCAACCCATTCCATAGACTTACACAGTAATTATGACAACTTCCAGAGGACATCCTCCAACCTCTTGCAGCATGAACAGACATGTTGTCCACCCAATCAAAGGATCAGATAATTAATCTAGTACTAAAAGCATAAGATACCAATAGCTAGCTCTGCAGTGCATAACATGTGGTGAGTAGTTGACTCAGAGAGAGAAAGACAATAGTTGAACAGTTTTGAACAAATTAATTTCTTCCAAAATTAAGGGGAAGCAAGAGGGAGAAAGAGAGCGAGAAAAATAGCTATATTTAGCTAGTGAATGCAACTAGCTAGTTTAGCCTACTCAAACACCTGGCTCAAACACCTCAAACACCTGGCTCAAGCTAGATGGCTATGGATTATTAATTTATTACCACTGGGTCCCGCCGGTGTAACTGCTAAACTGCTTTTCAAATGTAGACTATACTGGATGATTGTAGCGTGTTTACTAATGTTTTAGTAGCTATGTGGACCATGACGTTATAATACGCTGACAACAATGTAGGCTGTGTGTATAGGTCATCAGGTACAATATGAAGGTTTAGTTTGGGAACGTTTTTTTCCGCCTGGTTACAGACATCTGATAAGTCCACAAGCGAAGTGAAAAGGTGAGAGGAGGAGAGCTCGTAGATGTGAGAAGAAATTATACAACGATCAAAGGCTGCTATGAAAGTGAAATGTGTTTGAGTGTGATCAGGGGTGTATTCATTCTGGCGATTCTGTTGAAAAACATTTTTGAAATGGAAACAAACGGAATGAAACAGGGAGAAACATACCTGAATTTGGCCAACAGAAACTCTTGTTTGAAACTGTTGGAACTGATGATTACACCCTAGATCATCTAGATTCAGACAAGAGTGTGCAATGTGTCAATGTTTGTCACCTTGATTGTCACCTTGATTAGTCAAATTTCTCTCGACCTGTTCACCTAGCGTACGTTGTAAACCTTCATTAATGATGGGTACAGGTATGATTGTAGCATCATGTAGTAGCCTAAACCTATCAATGTTACATTGAACTGGGTGAATAAAATATGAATGACCATCAACCAATATGTAAGGGATAATCAACGAGTGGCAGTGCGTTCTATGAAAAATAATGAACGACTTGAAGGTGTGACAACGCTCTAGCGGAGGGGAGTTGCGTTATTTTCAAGAGAACGTATAGAGCCCCGAGTTGATTATCCCTTTCATACCATGGCTATATAATTTAACACGTTTGCCACAAGAATTGAGTTCATTTTCCAGTAGAAATGTGTTCAACATACACTGAGATAGCTAACAAGTTTACTAGATAGCTACAATACTTGCCATGGTAACCAAACAAACAGAAATGAGCATTCAACAATTCCATAAGCTGTATTAGAAATAAGGCCATGTTCATGAAAGAAATGATTGTCCTCCAACAATTATAGTCCTCCCTCAAAACGGCACCGACCGCCACTGGTGTGTGTGGTGTCAATATGCATGTGTGTGTGGTTTTTTTTGTGTGTGTGTGTGTGTGTGTGTGTGTGTGTGTGTGTGTGTGTGTGTGTGTGTGTGTGTGTGTGTGTGTGTGTGTGTGTGTGTGTGTGTGTGTGTGTGTGTGTGTGTGTGTGTGTGTGTGTGTGTGTGTGTGTGTTATGTTTTGTCTTATATCATCTTGTCATTTTGCTTTTCCTTCTGTTCGTTTCCCCCTGCTGGTCTTATTAGGTTCGTTCCCTTTTTCTATCCCTCTCTCTCCCCCTCCCTCTCTCTCCTCTCTCTATCGTTCCGTTCCTGCTCCCAGCTGTTCCTATTCCCCTAATCATCATTTAGTCTTCCCACACCTGTTCCCGATCCTTTCCCCTGATTAGAGTCCCTATTTATTCCTTTGTGTTCCGTTCCTGTCCCGTCGGTTCCTTGTTTTGTATTCACCATGCTGTGATTGTGTTTCGCCCTGTCCTGTCGTGTTTTTTGCCTTCATCAGATGCTGCGTGTGAGCAGGTGGCTCTATCAACTACGGCCTGCGCCTACCCGAAGCGAACTGCAGTCTGTGGCCGCTTCTCTAGTTATTCCCCTCTACAGACTAGAGGATTTTTGTTATTCCCTGTTTGGATTTAAATAAACTCTGTTTCTGTTAAGTCGCTTTTGGGTCCTCTTTCACCCGCATGACAGAAGGAACCGACCAAGTAATGGACCCAGCGACTTCAGACGCTCGTTACACTGCCGTCGAGATCCAAGGAGCCATGCTCGGCAGACACGAGCAGGAATTGTCTGCTGCTCGCCATGCCGTGGAGAACCTGGCCGCTCAGGTTTCCGACCTCTCTGGACAGTTCCAGAGTCTACGTCTCGTGCCACCTGTTACTTCCTGGCCTGCCGAGCCTCCAGAACCTAGGGTTAATAACCCACCTTGCTACTCCGGGCAGCCCACTGAGTGCCGCTCCTTTCTCACGCAGTGTGAGATTGTGTTCTCTCCAACCCAACACATACTCTAGAGAGAGAGCTCGGGTTGCTTACGTCATTTCACTCCTTACTGGCCGGGCTCGAGAATGGGGCACAGCTATCTGGGAGGCAAGGGCTGATTGCTCTAACAAGTTCCAGAACTTTAAAGAGGAGATGATTCGGGTTTTTGACCGTTCAGTTTTTGGTAGGGAGGCTTCTAGGGCCCTGGCTTCCTTATGCCAAGGTGAACGGTCCATAACGGATTATTCTATTGAGTTTCGCACTCTTGCTGCCTCTAGTGAGTGGAACGAGCCGGCGCTGCTCGCTCGTTTTCTGGAGGGACTCCACGCAGTGGTTAAGGATGAGATTCTCTCCCGGGAGGTTCCTTCAGATGTGGACTCTTTGATTGCTCTCGCCATCCGCATAGAACGACGGGTAGATCTTCGTCACCGGGCTCGTGGAAGAGAGCTCGCATCAACGGTGTTTCCCTGCTCCGCATCGCAACCATCTCCCTCCTCTGGCTTTGAGACTGAGCCCATGCAGCTGGGAGGGATTCGCATCTCGACTAAGGAGAGGGAACGGAGGATCACCAACCGCCTGTGCCTCTATTGCGGAGTTGCTGGACATTTTGTTAATTCATGTCCAGTAAGAGGCCAGAGCCCATCAGTAAGCGGAGGGCTACTGGTGAGCGCTACTACTCTGGTCTCTTCATCTAGATCTTGTACTACTATGTCGGTCCATCTACGCTGGACCGGTTGGGTGCTACATGCAGTGCCTTGATTGACTCTGGGGCTGAGGGTTGTTTCATGGACGAAGCATGGGTTCGGAAACATAACATTCCTTTCAGACCGTTAGACAAGCCTACGCCCATGTTTGCCTTAGATGGTAGTCATCTTCCCAGTATCAGATTTGAGACACTACCTTGAACCCTCACAGTATCTGGTAACCACAGTGAGACTATTTCTTTTTTGATTTTCCGTTCACCGTTTACACCTGTTGTTTTGGGTCATCCCTGGCTAGTATGTCATAATCCTTCTATTAATTGGTCTAGTAATTCTATCCTATCCTGGAACGTTTCTTGTCATGTGAAGTGTTTAATGTCTGCCATCCCTCCCGTTTCTTCTGTCCCTACTTCCCAGGAGGAACCTGGCGATTTGACAGGAGTGCCGGAGGAATATCATGATCTGCGCACGGTCTTCAGTCGGTCCCGAGCCAACTCCCTTCCTCCTCACCGGTCGTATGATTGTAGTATTGATCTCCTTCCGGGGACCACTCCTCCTCGAGGTAGACTATACTCTCTGTCGGCTCCCGAACGTAAGGCTCTCGAGGATTATTTGTCTGTGTCTCTTGACGCCGGTACCATAGTGCCTTCTTCTTCTCCGGCCGGGCGGGGTTCTTTTTTGTTAAGAAGAAGGACGGTACTCTGCGCCCCTGCGTGGATTATCGAGGGCTGAATGACATAACGGTTAAGAATCGTTATCCGCTTCCCCTTATGTCATCAGCCTTCGAGATTCTGCAGGGAGCCAGGTGCTTTACTAAGTTGGACCTTCGTAACGCTTACCATCTCGTGCGCATCAGAGAGGGGGACGAGTGGAAAACGGCGTTTAACACTCCGTTAGGGCATTTTGAGTACCGGGTTCTGCCGTTCGGTCTCGCCAATGCGCCAGCTGTTTTTCAGGCATTAGTTAATGATGTTCTGAGAGACATGCTGAACATTTTTGTTTTTGTCTATCTTGACGATATCCTGATTTTTTCTCCGTCACTCGAGATTCATGTTCAGCACGTTCGACGTGTTCTACAGCGCCTTTTAGAGAATTGTCTCTACGTAAAGGCTGAGAAGTGCTCTTTTCATGTCTCCTCCGTTACTTTTCTCGGTTCCGTTATTTCCGCTGAAGGCATTCAGATGGATTCCGCTAAGGTCCAAGCTGTCAGTGATTGGCCCGTTCCAAGGTCACGTGTCGAGTTGCAGCGCTTTTTAGGTTTCGCTAATTTCTATCGGCGTTTCATTCGTAATTTCGGTCAAGTTGCTGCCCTCTCACAGCTCTTACTTCTGTCAAGACGTGTTTTAAGTGGTCCGGTTCCGCCCAGGGAGCTTTTGATCTTCTAAAAGAACGTTTTACGTCCGCTCCTATCCTCGTTACTCCTGACGTCACTAGACAATTCATTGTCGAGGTTGACGCTTCAGAGGTAGGCGTGGGAGCCATTCTATCCCAGCGCTTCCAGTCTGACGATAAGGTTCATCCTTGCGCTTATTTTTCTCATCGCCTGTCGCCATCTGAGCGCAACTATGATGTGGGTAACCGTGAACTGCTCGCCATCCGCTTAGCCCTAGGCGAATGGCGACAGTGGTTGGAGGGGGCGACCGTTCCTTTTGTCGTTTGGACAGACCATAAGAACCTTGAGTACATCCGTTCTGCCAAACGACTTAATGCCCGTCAAGCTCGTTGGGCGTTGTTTTTCGCTCGTTTCGAGTTTGTGATTTCTTACCGTCCGGGTAGCAAGAACACCAAGCCTGATGCCTTATCCCGTCTGTTTAGTTCTTCTGTGGCTTCTACTGATCTCGAGGGATTCTTCCTTATGGGCGTGTTGTCGGGTTGACAGTCTGGGGAATTGAAAGACAGGTTAAGCAAGCACTCACGCACACTGCGTCGCCGCGCTTGTCCTAGTAACCTCCTTTTCGTTCCTGTTTCCACTCGTCTGGCTGTTCTTCAGTGGGCTCACTCTGCCAAGTTAGCTGGTCATCCCGGTGTTCGAGGCACTCTTGCGTCTATTCGCCAGCGCTTTTGGTGGCCGACTCAGGAGCGTGACACGCGCCGTTTCGTGGCTGCGTGTTCAGACTGCGCGCAGAAGAAGTCTGGTAATTTTTTTCTGCTTCTGCTCCTGGTCTTGCTGGGTCTCAGTCTGTTCCCTGCCATCGCATCTCTCCTGTTCTTGTTCCTGCCCTTGCTGTGTCTCAGTCTGTCCCTAGTTCTCATTTTTTTTTTAGAGTAGTACCCTAGTTTCCCTTTTTATCGTTTTTCGTTACGGTCCTGAGGAGAGGAGTTGGGTTCTTTCTCGGGACGTGCTGGACCGTTTGATCTATGATTTCCTCCGTTGCCGCCAGTGTTCCTCCTCGAGAGCGCCAGGAGCGCTCGGTGAGTGGGGGTACTGTCATGTTTTGTCTTATATCATCTTGTCATTTTGCTTTTCCTTCTGTTCGTTTCCCCCTGCTGGTCTTATTAGGTTCGTTCCCTTTTTCTATCCCTCTCTCTCCCCCTCCCTCTCTCTCCTCTCTCTATCGTTCCGTTCCTGCTCCCAGCTGTTCCTATTCCCCTAATCATCATTTAGTCTTCCCACACCTGTTCCCGATCCTTTCCCCTGATTAGAGTCCCTATTTATTCCTTTGTGTTCCGTTCCTGTCCCGTCGGTTCCTTGTTTTGTATTCACCATGCTGTGATTGTGTTTCGCCCTGTCCTGTCGTGTTTTTTGCCTTCATCAGATGCTGCGTGTGAGCAGGTGGCTCTATCAACTACGGCCTGCGCCTACCCGAAGCGACCTGCAGTCTGTGGCCGCTTCTCTAGTTATTCCCCTCTACAGACTAGAGGATTTTTGTTATTCCCTGTTTGGATTTAAATAAACTCTGTTTCTGTTAAGTCGCTTTTGGGTCCTCTTTCACCCGCATGACAGTGTGTGTTGGGATCCAGTGAGTGTACATCGAGCCTGTGCAAGAGTCAGTGCAAAAAATCGTAAGAAATAAGAATAAAGGGCTCAATGCAAATACTCTGGGTAATCAACAGTTTGATTAACTGTTCAGCAGTCTTATGGCTTGGAGGTAGAAGCTGTTAAGGAGCATTTTGGTCCCAGACTTGCCGTGCGGTAGCAGAGAGAACAGTCTATGACTTGGGTGGCTGGAGTGTTTTAAAATGTTTAGGGCCTTCCTCTGGAACCACCTGGTATTGAGGTCCTGGATGGCAGGACGCTTGGCCCCAGTGATGTAGTGGGCTGTACGCACTACCCTTTCTAACACCTTGCGGTTGGATGCCGAGCAATTGCCATACCAAGCAGTGATGCAACCGAAGGTGCAGCTATAGAACTTTTTGAGGATCTGAGATCCCATGACAAATCTTTCAGCCTCTTGAGGGGGAAAAGGTGTTGTCGTGCCTTCTTCACAACTCTCTTGGTGTGTTTGGACCATAGGTCCTTAGGGATGTGGACACCAAGTAACTTGAAGCTCTCAACCCTCTCCACTATAGCCTCGTTGATGTGAATGGGGGTGTGCTTGGCCCTCCCTTTCCTGTAGTCCATGATCAGCCCCTTTGCCTTGCTCACATTGAGAGAGAGGTTGTTGTCCAGGCACTACACTACCAAGTCTCTGACCTCCTCCCTATAGGCTGTCTCATTGTTGTTGGTGATCAGGCCAACCACCATTGTGTTGTCGGCAAACTTAATGATGGTATTTGAGTCATGCGTGGCCACGCAGTAGCGAGTGAACAGGGAGTACAGGAGGGGACTAAGCATGCATCCCTGAGGGGCCCCTGTGTCATGGGTCATCGTGGCGGATGTGTTGTTGCCTACCCTCCCCACTTGGGGGCAGCCCTTCAGGAAGACCAGGGTCCAGTTGCAGAGGGAGGTGTTCAGTCCCAGCTTTGAGGCCACTATAGTGTTGAACACTGAGCTGTAGTCAATGAACAGCATTCTCACGTAGGTGTTCATTTAGTCAAGGTGGGGAAAAGGAGTGCGGAGTGCCATAGAGATTGCATCATCTGTGGATCTGTTGGGGCAGTATGCGAAATGGAGTGGGTCCAGGGTTTCTGAGATGATGGTGTTGATGTGAGCCATGACCAACCTTTCAAAGCATTTCACAGATACAGATGTGAGTGCTACAGGGTGGTAGTCATTTAGGCAGGTTACCTTGGTGTTCTTGGGCACAAGTTCTATAGTGGTCTGCTTGAAACATGTAGGTATTACAGACTGGGTCAGGGAGAGTTTGAAAATATCAGTGAAGTCACCTGCCAGCTGGTCAGCACATGCTCTGAGTATGCGTCCTGGTAATCTGTCTGGCCCTGCGACCTTGTGAATGTTAAAGGCTTACTCACATCACCTATGGAAAACGTGATCACACAGTGGTCCGGAACAGCTGCTGCTCTCGTGCGCATGTTGCCTGTAATCCATCACTACTGCTTGTAAAATGTATGTACGGTCACTGTGGGGACGCCGTGTCGATGCATTTATTATTGAAGCCAGTGACTGATGTGGTAAACTCCTCAATGCCATCGGATGAATCCTGGAACATATTCCAGTCTCTGCTGGCGAAACAGTCCCTTAGCTTAGTATCTGCTTCATCGGACCACTTCCAGCGCGTCACTGGTACTTCCTCTCTGAGTTTTTGCTTGGAATCAGGTATCAGGAGGATAGAGTTATGGTCCGATTTGCCAAATGGAGAAGGAGGGAGAGCGTCTCTGTGTGTGGAGTAAAGGTGGTTATTATTATTATTTTTATCCTCTCGTTGCATATGTGACATGATGGTAGAAATTAGGTCAAACAGATTTCCGTTTTCCTGCATTAAAGTTCCCGGCCACTAGGAGTGCTGCCACTAGATAATGATTTTATTGTTTGCTTATCACCTCAATTAGTATTTGCTAGCATTGCCTTTAAATTGTTTAACTTGGGTCAAATGTTTTGGGTAGCCTTCCACAAGCTTCCCACAATAAGTTGGGTGAATTTTGGCCCATTCCTCCTGACAGAGCTGGTGTAACTGAGGCAGGTTTGTAGGACTCCTTGCTCACACATGCTTTTTCAGTTCTGCCCACATATTTTCTATAGGATTGAGGTCAGGGCTTTGTGATGGCCACTCCAATACCTTGACTTTGTTGTCCTTAAGCCATTTTGCCACAACTTTACATTTACATTACATTTAAGTGATTTAGCAGACGCTCTTATCCAGAGCGACTTACAAATTGGTGCATTCACCTTAAGACATCCAGTGGAACAGTCACTTTACAATAGTGCATCTAAATCTTAAAGGGGGGGGGGTGAGAGGGATTACTTATCCTATCCTAGGTATTCCTTAAAGAGGTGGGGTTTCAGGTGTCTCCGGAAGGTGGTGATTGACTCCGCTGTCCTGGCGTCGTGAGGGAGTTTGTTCCACCATTGGGGGGGCCAGAGCAGCGAACAGTTTTGACTGGGCTGAGCGGGAGCTGTACTTCCTCAATGGTAGGGAGGCGAGCAGGCCAGAGGTGGATGAATGCAGTGCCCTTGTTTGGGTGTAGGGCCTGATCAGAGCCTGGAGGTACTGAGGTGCCGTTCCCCTCACAGCTCTGTAGGCAAGCACAATGGTCTTGTAGCGGATGCGAGCTTCAACTGGAAGCCAGTGGAGAGAGCGGAGGAGCGGGGTGACGTGAGAGAACTTGGGAAGGTTGAACACCAGACGGGCTGCGGCGTTCTGGATGAGTTGTAGGGGTTTAATGGCACAGGCAGGGAGCCCAGCCAACAGCGAGTTGCAGTAATCCAGACGGGAGATGACAAGTGCCTGGATTAGGACCTGCGCCGCTTCCTGTGTGAGGCAGGGTCGTACTCTGCGGATGTTGTAGAGCATGAACCTACAGGAACGGGCCACCGCCTTGATGTTAGTTGAGAACGACAGGGTGTTGTCCAGGATCACGCCAAGGTTCTTAGCGCTCTGGGAGGAGGACACAATGGAGTTGTCAACCGTGATGGCGAGATCATGGAACGGGCAGTCCTTCCCGGGAGGAAGAGCAGCTCCGTCTTGCCGAGGTTCAGCTTGAGGTGGTGATCCGTCATCCACACTGATATGTCTGCCAGAGATGCGATTCGCCACCTGGTCATCAGAAGGGGGAAAGGAGAAGATTAATTGTGTGTCGTCTGCATAGCAATGATAGGAGAGACCATGTGAGGTTATGACAGAGCCAAGTGACTTGGTGTATAGCGAGAATAGGAGAGGGCCTAGAACAGAGCCCTGGGGGACACCAGTGGTGAGAGCGCGTGGTGAGGAGACAGATTCTCGCCACGCCACCTGGTAGGAGCGACCTGTCAGGTAGGACGCAATCCAAGCGTGGGCCGCGCCGGAGATGCCCAACTCGGAGAGGGTGGAGAGGAGGATCTGATGGTTCACAGTATCGAAGGCAGCCGATAGATCTAGAAGGATGAGAGCAGAGGAGAGAGAGTTAGCTTTAGCAGTGCGGAGCGCCTCCGTGATACAGAGGAGAGCAGTCTCAGTTGAATGACTAGTCTTGAAACCTGACTGATTTGGATCAAGAAGGTCATTCAGAGAGAGATAGCGGGAGAGCTGGCCAAGGACGGCACGTTCAAGAGTTTTGGAGAGAAAAGAAAGAAGGGATACTGGTCTGTAGTTGTTGACATCGGAGGGATCGAGTGTAGGTTTTTTCAGAAGGGGTGCAACTCTCGCTCTCTTGAAGACGGAAGGGACGTAGCCAGCGGTCAGGGATGAGTTGATGAGCGAGGTGAGGTAAGGGAGAAGGTCTCCGGAAATGGTCTGGAGAAGAGAGGAGGGGATAGGGTCAAGCGGGCAGGTTGTTGGGCGGCCGGCCGTCACAAGACGCGAGATTTCATCTGGAGAGAGAGGGGAGAAAGAGGTCAGAGCACAGGGTAGGGCAGTGTGAGCAGAACCAGCGGTGTCGTTTGACTTAGCAAACGAGGATCGGATGTCGTCGACCTTCTTTTCAAAATGGTTGACGAAGTCATCTGCAGAGAGGGATGAGGGGGGGAGGAGGATTCAGGAGGGAGGAGAAGGTGGCAAAGAGCTTCCTAGGGTTAGAGGCAGATGCTTGGAATTTAGAGTGGTAGAAAGTGGCTTTAGCAGCAGAGACAGAGGAGGAAAATGTAGAGAAGAGGGAGTGAAAGGATGCCAGGTCCGCAGGGAGGTGAGTTTTCCTCCATTTCCGCTCGGCTGCCCGGAGCCCTGTTCTGTGAGCTCGCAATGAGTCATCGAGCCACGGAGCGGGAGGGGAGGACCGAGCCGGCCTGGAGGATAGGGGACATAGAGAGTCAAAGGATGCAGAGAGGGAGGAGAGGAGGGTTGAGGAGGCAGAATCAGGAGATAGGTTGGAGAAGGTTTGAGCAGAGGGAAGAGATGATAGGATGGAAGAGGAGAGAGTAGCGGAAGAGAGAGAGCGAAGGTTGGGACGGCGCGATACCATCCGAGTAGGGGCAGTGTGGGAGGTGTTGGATGAGAGCGAGAGGGAAAAGGATACAAGGTAGTGGTCGGAGACTTGGAGGGGAGTTGCAATGAGGTTAGTGGAAGAACAGCATCTAGTAAAGATGAGGTTGAGCGTATTGCCTGCCTTGTGAGTAGGGGGGAAGGTGAGAGGGTGAGGTCAAAAGAGGAGAGGAGTGGAAAGAAGGAGGCAGAGAGGAATGAGTCAAAGGTAGACGTGGGGAGGTTAAAGTCGCCCAGAACTGTGAGAGGTGAGCCGTCCTCAGGAAAGGAGCTTATCAAGGCATCAAGCTCATTGATGAACTCTCCGAGGGAACCTGGAGGGCGATAAATGATAAGGATGTTAAGCTTGAAAGGGCTGGTAACTGTGACAGCATGGAATTCAAAGGAGGCGATAGACAGATGGGTAAGGGGAGAAAGAGAGAATGACCACTTGGGAGAGATGAGGATCCCGGGAAGTATGCTTTGGATCATTGTCAAGACCCATTTGCGACCAAGCTTTAACTTCCTGACTGATGTCTTGAGATGTTGCTTCAAAATAACCACATCATTTTCCTTTCTCATGTTGCCATCTATTTTGTCAAGTGCACCAGTCCCCCCTGCAGAAAAGCACCCCCACAACATGATGCTGCCAACCTGTGCTTCACGGTTGGGATGGTGTTCTTCGGGTTGCAATCCTCCCCCTTTTTCTTCCAAACATAACAATCGGTCATTATGGCCAAACAGTTCTATGTTTTTTCATCAGACCAGAGGACATTCCTCCAAAAAGTACGATATTTGTCCCCACGTGCACTTGCAAGCCGTAAGCCGTAGTCTGGCTTTTTTATGGCAGTTTTGGAGCAGTGGCTTCATCCTTGCTGAGTAGTCCTTCAGGTTATGTCGATATAGGACTCGTTTTACTCTGGATACGAATATTTATGTACCTGTTTCCTCCAGCATCTTCACAAGGTCCTTTGCTGTTGTTCTGGGATTGATTTGCACTTTTCGAACAAAAGTACAGCTGCGTGGTCCCATGGTAATAATACTTGCGTACTATTGTTTGTACAGATGAACGTGGTACCTTCAGGGATTTGGAAATTGCTCCCAAGGATGAACCAGACTTGTGGAGGTCTACAATTTTTTCTGAGGTTTTGGCTGATTTCTTTTGATTTCCCCATGATGTCAAGCTTGAAGATAGGCCTTGAAATACATCCACAGGTACATCTCCAATTGACTCAAATAATGTCAATTAGCCTATCAGAAGCTTCTAAAGCCATGACATCATTTTCTGGAATTTTACAAGATGTTTAAAGAGACAGTCAACTTAGTGTATCTACATTTCTGACCCACTGGAATTGTGATCCAGTGAATTATAAGTGAAATAATCTGTCTGTAAACAATTGTTGGAAAATTACTTGTGTCATGCACAAGTTTGCCAAAACTATAGTTTGTTAACAAGAAATTTGTGGAGTGGTTGAAAAACGTGGAGTGGTTGAAAAAAGTGTATGTAAAATTTCGACTTCAACTGAACATGTACATATAAAAAAATATAGAATATCATAAATCCAAATGTTTATGTCAAATTGTTTTGCGTTCTACTTGTAGCCCTGATTGTCCTGAAAAGAAAATGATAAAACACTTCATTGTGAGGCTAAATATAAGGTCTGTACATGCAGATAAAGGAAAGTCAGATAAATTAAAAGTCGATTTTTGCTGGGGTCTCGAAACTGATAGGGCCCAACATGGTCTTCACGGCATGTCCACAATAACCTGACACAGGTGTTGTGACTCAAGTGTTACCTCGGCGATGTTCGTGTCACTCAAAGCACAGCTGAGAAGAAGGCCCTTTGGCCTTTAGCGATGTCACTTCCTCTGGCCAGCACTGTCATT